>NC_057799.1:571260807-571265362 GCF_018294505.1 Triticum aestivum
AGAAGGTAAGAAGTCGGGATCGATCCCTGTTCTCCAGGGGGATCGCGCGCTCCGATAACCACACTCCGCCCAAGTTTCCTTTGCTGTTAGAACCAGGGGCGCATGCTACTTGAGCCATTCAAGCCAATTTTCTATGGTTTTAATTTTTCATTTTCTCTTTTTTTTCATTTTCTTTTCATGTTTTTGGTTTAGTTCGGTTTTTGGTTTTCTTCACCATTTTTTGTTTGGTTTCTATTTTCTTCTCCATTTTTTGTTTCCTTTTTTTTTCTCTTATGTTTTTTTTGTTTTCACTCTACATTTTCGTATATGTCAAAAACATTTTTAATAAGTGATTAACATGTTTTGTACACAAGTTCAACATTGTCTGAATGCTTATTCAACATTTTTCGAATACTTGTTCAACATTTTAATATTTATTCAACATCGTCAAATACTTGTTCAACATTTTTCAATACTCATTCATCATTTTTTAATATATATTTTTAAAAAATTGAAATACTTTTTATCATTTTTAATACTTATTCAATATTTTTTAAATACTTGTTCAATATTTTTTAATACTCAACATTTTTCACATACTTGTTCAACATTTTTTAATACTTACTCAACATTTTTTAAATACTTGTTCATCATTAAGCCGTAGTAGATTTGGTGTACAGTATGTTGATCTCGGAGGCCCCGTCTATCAGGACCGCTAGAATGCAGAGGCCCCGATTATGGAAGTGAGGACGAGTGGTAGGCTCCCCGACCTTTGGAAAAGGACTGGGTGGTCGGCTTGACCAAAGGATATGGTCTATTCTGACCACTCGAGGTACATGGAGCTCCTCCATGCCCTTGTGTGGTGGTGTTGGCATACGACCTTGTGAGGCCGTCGTGCTTCGGAGATCATATGTCCTTTGGAAAGGCTCTTTGGTTCCGTCCCTGGGTCTGCTGCTCGGGGCTTGCCACTGGCGCTGGTGGGGCTCCGTTGTTTCCGCCCTCATTATTTGCGGTGACTGGGTTGCCCTTTTCGCGAAGGAGTTGCTCGTTGAGCCTGCAGTCTCGGGTTGAATGCTGAGCCTCATGATTTTCATAACTGTGATATACACGTGGCCCATTCATTATCTCCTTGTATGTGCGGGGGGTGCATTTTGGCTTGTCGTTCCAGCGATGTCGTCCACTGGCCTCATCTATTTCATTGGCTGCTGCAACGAGCTCGGAGTCTTGCTCTTCCTTGCGCTTGCGGTCTTCTCTGTTCTTCGAGCTCCCGCTCTTCGGGGCTTCTGCCCCTGTGGGCTCAGTAGTTTTCACTCCTGGGAAAGGCCGGCAGCCAGCCCGAGCTGTTTCTCTCCGGTGGCAAAGTCATTTGCAACCTTCATTAAGGCGGCCAGAGATTTCAGCTTGCCCTCTCCCCTCTTTTTTCCAAGCTTGTATAGGAAGAAAGGGTCTTGGGCACCGCTGACAAATGCTTCTATGGCCGTTTCGTGCTTGATAGTGTGTTTTTCTTCCTGAGCCAGCGCACGACGTAGTCACGGACTGACTCTTTGTCTTCTTGGCTCATGTTGTGGAGGTCGGCGCCGCTTCCTTATTGGTGATAGGTTTCCTCAAAAAATTTGAGGAAAACATGCTCGAAATCTGCCCAGTTATGGATGGAGTTGGGAGGGAGCCCACTGTGCTAGGAGCGCGATTGCCATGTTAGGCATAGTGGTATGTGCCGGACGGCGTTGCTGATGTCTTCATTGGCCATTTGGACTGCCGTCAGGTAGTCGTTCAGCCAGTGCTCTGGTTTTGTGTCTCCTGAGTATTTCTCGACGCCCCTGGCGTTGAAGGGTTGGGGAAATGGGTGGGATATGACCTCCTACCCGAAGCACGCCGGCACGATGCTCGAGGTGAGCGAAGTAAACCTTTGTGTGGGGACCCCCGGATATGGCCCGTTGATTTCTGCTACTCCCCACCCATCGTGCTGGTGGTGAGGTCATCCCGCCGGTGCGAGGTTTGCGGCTGGCAGGGCCGCACGTTGTTGCAGGGCGACAACCGATATTGGCTGTCGTAGGTGTCTAGTCACAGCCACCGGCACACGCTGTGGTCGCAGGATGGATCTATGACCCTGCTCACGGGCTGGGTGGTTTGCAGCGAATAGGGCGCTCTCAGGGCCTGCTAGTTTTTCCCTTGATCACGAGATGATATCCTAGAGCTCTACCATCCTGTGGAGCCTGTGGGTGAGGTTGGCCAGGAGCCTAGGGTCTCCTGGTGTATTTCGCAGCCGGTCCGCTAATGCTGCCGCGGCCTGGAGGCCGTGGGCTGGGGTCCGAGGCGGAAGCGTTGTGGGCTCTGCTGCCGGCTCGTTGAAGCCGACTCCTTGTTCCCAACCTCGGTTGGCGTGGTCATTGAGGAGGTTCCGCGGTTGATGGCATGGGCGACGCAGGCGCGCACGTGTCATACTTTCGTTCCATCGGGCCTTGCAGGCGGTGACCTCCAGTGCCTTTTGCTGAAGCCCGAGCTGTGCGTTAAGTTGGGAAACGCGTATGGCCTCTAGCATTCTTGATGCGGGGTCGGTCCTGGCAATAGGCGACGTGAGATAGTTCAGGGCGTATCCTGTGGCCGGTGGTAATGTCGAGGTAGCGCGTCGTAGAGCTGCAGCGGTCGTGGTGAGATCTACTGGTGAGCTCAGGGGGAGCCCTGTGCTGACTTGCTGCTGAGGCGTCAGCACAGGGGCGCTCTGTGGTTGCGTCGTGTGTAGTATTGGCCCTGACGCCAGCGGTCCAGAGGCTGCGGGCCCATCGCCTCTATCGTGCGTAGCACGTCGTGGTTGGCTCCGTCATCATGACACGGTGGAAGAAGATCGCTTGCGGGGCCTTGGACTGGGATGCGTCTTGATCACAGGAGGCGCTGGTCCGTGAATCTGTGGATGATCCCGCTTCTCCCCAAAGGTCGGAGTACGTGACCACGCGAAAGGGCCGGAGGCCAGCGTTCTCGTCCTAGTTGGTGAGGTAGATGGGTGGTGCATTGTCACTTTCGCCGTCCGAGGCCGAAGCGGTGCTTGCCACGTCGGCGTCTTTGTGGATGTTTGGGTTGGCAACGAGGCAATCTTTCGACGCCTAGTTAAGGCGACAGGCCCCGCAGACCATCGCGAATAATTGGACTGCCGGCGCGGTCTCCTTTCCGCGGGCGGTGCGGAGGCAGCTCGTGAGTCACGTTAGGGTCAATGGCGTGGCGTGTTTGCCGGATCGGGTGCGACCATCGCAAGGCCCTTCGGGAGGTCCTGCGGCAGCGAGGTTGACCGGTGGGTTGATGTCGACCCGGCCTGCCTCCTTAGCAAGAAATGTGAGGGAGCCAAAGGTTAGGATCTCCCCCGGCGATAGGCCACCGGAAGTAGAAAAAGATCTGATCCATGATCGGTCTCCAGCAGGTGTCGCCCGTGCCTGGCGCGCCAACTGACAGAGCGAATTCCCGTCAGATCCCTCGGTAGGGGTCAAAGCACAACTGGAAGTCATGGATCAGAGGTCACGCGAGGGGTTTATCCAAGTTCGGGTCTCCGGAGAGTAATACCCTACGTCCTGCTCATCTTGGTGATTCATAATGGAGGGATACCTCATGAGAGGGGTTACAATGGTGTATGAGATTGCTACCGAGAGTTCTCCTATCTGAGGATAGATGATCGAGTGGAACCCTAGACCTTCCTTTATATAGACAGGAGAGGCCTAGGGTTTACATGCTAGATGGGATCTGGGGCGCTGCCGCCCTCTAGTCTTGGGCGTCAAGAAAGTCGGCTGGCCTTCTTGGGTTTGCGCCATGTCGTGGGCCTGTTGGGCTCCCTTGTGGTTGACGAGGCCGGGCTCCTTGGCGTTAACCACCCCTAGTATAGGACCCCGTCATGTAGGTTTGCTGCATGCCAGTCTGGGTGTAGGCCTGCTGCATGTGGGTGTAGTTGCTAGACTGGATGGGATCTGAGTCTCCCACCTGCCTGTCCTCATAGCCACCTCCTCCTCTACCTCCTGGTGGATGATGTCGAACATCTCCCTATCCGCGTCGCACATGCCTTCTCCCCCGCTTTAGGCATAGCAACGAATAGCATGCGGGCACCCATGTTCTGCCCGCCCGCCGTCCCCACTCGGACGAGCTATGCCGAAGATGACTCCGAAAAGAGCAGCGACACCGCATTTATATCGACGATGTAAGGCACTTGTCCAGCGGCTGTTGCCGTGGACTGTCTACCGAGCTGCTTGGCGGCTTAGTAGTATGGAGCCTTGTAATGCGTTGGCCATGGCGGCATCTGGACACCGGGAGGAACTCAATCCTTGCCAATTCATGGATGAACACTTTGGCAAGGCAACTTGCAACGACCCGGTTCCTGCGTTCAGCAAGATGGACGTTGGTAGCTCGACTGTGGGCCAGTTACGACATCCTGCTACTCCGACGGTTCCTTTTCGGTGATATGAGGTGCCGCGGTGCCACATGTCGCATAGGAGCTCACGGTGGCGGTTATAAGAGAGGGGCGATTACGATCGACAAGCGAGAAAATGTGTGTTTGTGTGTGTGGGGAGGGGGGCGTTGGCATGGAGGTACGGAGAGAGAG
>NC_057799.1:571918452-571922541 GCF_018294505.1 Triticum aestivum
CACCACGTTGCGACCCCGTGCGTCCCTCGTTGCGACCCGTATATCTCGGTGATTAGCTTCGTGCGTGCTGGACAACGATCCGTCCCTCCCTCTTACACCGAACCTTTTTTTTTTTTTGAGGAAATGTCACGCTGAACATGATGCACGAATAAATGAAAGATGCTCATGTGAGCAGTGAGGTTTTTACAGATCAGTCTGAACTCTCTGTTTTTCGTCGTTTGTGAGGTCTCTTTACAGGGAGAGCATTTGGTAGTGTACCGCGCCAGCTTTCTTCTCCCCGAAAGAAAAGAAAAAGCGAAGGAAAAAACGAGTAGGGAGGGAGGGATACACAAGGAAGGAAGGAAGCGGGACAAAAGATGGGCGTTGCGGGGGGGTGGCCCACGGCAACGGAAGAAAAGGAGGCACAGCTGGGTTGGTGGATCTATCAGGAACAGGGAAGGAGGGGGGGCGCCCCACCACCACCGCTGTCACCGCCACCCATCAACCCAGCCACTCTCTCGTCAGTGTGTGTGAGAGAGAGGGGCGTTGGTTAGCAGTGCACACATGCATGTGAGGATCAGGTGAGTACTAGAGTAGAGCAGCAAGAGAGGCGAGCACCACCACCATCCCGTTGGGGCGCCCTTTTTCCACTTGCGGTAGGTTAGGTTAGGGGGAGAGTACCACCACCATCACTACTGCCTTGCAGTAAAAAGCAAGCACTAATCAGCACGCCCTTGCCCCGTCCTGCAAAGTGCAAAGCCAAGAGGAGCGAGATGAGATGTGGGGGTGTTTAACTTCTTGCCAAAAGATAGTAGTAGAAGAGCATCATCTCCAAAAAGATTAGTCGTCCATGCATGCAATGCACCTACCTAGTAGTCCTAAAAAGACCGTTAGGTGCGCACCAAATAATCAGCGCTCCCACAGCATTTCACCTCTCTCGGTCACAAAAAGAAAATAAGGAACCTGTCCGCCCAGTGGGTCATGCTTGAAAGAGCGTGACAGCGTAGCTAGGCTAGGCGCATTCTACAGCAGCTACTAGCAGTAGCGACTCCTGGAAGGAAAGGAAAGGAAAGGAAAGGAAAGGAAAATTAGCAGCAGCGCAAGTCCCAAACGTGGTTACAGTGGGCTAGCTATATGCGCATGGCCTGCGGTAGGCTTTAAACCACCATTATGGCGCGCCACATGCCACAGTGCCGCTGCTAACTGTGCCGCCTGTCTTCCAGATGATTCCCCTCCGCCCTTTTCGTCCATCTCTATCCATTCATTTCATTTCATGCACGGAAACGGATACGTACCCACGACGTCTCCTGCCAGCCCAGCCCGGCCCAGTGTGGTAGTATTAGCACCACCCCATGGATCGATGGATCGGCTTTACTGTGGCATGATGGAGATCTACGGAGAGGATCGACGAAAAGGATGGTTGGTTGGTTGGGTTCGATCGGCCGATCGATCCGTCGAGCGCGACGTACGCCACTGTTGCCGGCAACAGGAGCAACGTGCCGCACTGTGCGGGGTGGCCGGCGTTGGGGCCGACGGCGGCGGGCCGGCCGGCCTGGCAGAGCAGCAGCAAGCGTCTCCTCCACCGTCAGTGGCGGGTGGCGGGCTAGATCTGGCCGCGCATTTCCTCGATCGCAACAGTGGTTGCTGTACAGGCGTAGCCCCGCTCCGGCCGTGCAAGGTGTTTGCGGTTGCGTTGTCCCGGTAATGGACCGGGGAGGAGAAAGGAAAGGAAAGGACTCTCCGGCGCCTGCATGCGGCTGTCGACCGACCGACCGATGGATGGGATGTTTCCGTCGGGGGCTTGGCCGATTATTGCTGCACGAACGTAGCACGTACTGCACGTACGTACCAGATCACGCAGAACGCATGCATGCATGCAAGCCTCCGTCCGTCGAGCTTGGTAGATACTACTCCCTCCGTTCCTAAATATAAAGTCTTTTTAGAGATTCCACTACAGACTACATACGGATATATATAGACACATTTGAAGTGTAAATTCACTCATTTTGCTTCATATGTAGTCTATATTAAAGTCCCTAAAAAGACTTACATTTAGGACGGAGGAAGTAGTAGACAGAGCTAACAACAGCACGGGCCGTCTGACTCTGACCACGCGATGTGCAGTGCAGGGTTTGCTTAACCCCGTGATGTTTTAACGGCATCAATGCCCCGTCTGGGTAATGCGTTCTCTGGCTGGACGATCGTTTCTTAATTACTGGCAGTAGGAGTACTTCGTGCATTATCTGTCTGTGCATGCCATGACGTCATCGAAAGGCAGCCACTGCCGGCCCGGCGGCCTTTGCGAAACGACGGGGCGAAAATCCTGCCGGGGAGGGGTCAGGTCAAGCGGGGCTGCAGTAACTTTGCCCGGCAGTCAAACGCGACGGCCTAATTAAAACAAATTTACCCTATCTACGCTACCGAAAGGGGGCGTGGCGTGGCCACTTGCGAGCAGGCACTGTGTTTGACGAGGCCGCCAATGGCGCGTAACTTTCCCGTTTACCGGTGAGGAGGGTGAGGTGACTTTACTTAGACTGCTCACAGTGGGGAGTAACATAGAGTAGTAACTTGCCGATGTTACTAATCTATGTTATTACCTCCGTAGTGGGTAGTAACATATGAGTGGTATCATGAAAGAGTTCATTTATTAGGTTATAGACTCATTATGTCTTGAAATGTGTGATGTTACAGTAAAAATCCCTTTCTCCTCATTAATTAGCTGCCCCATAAACAATCTTATATTGAAATGTGTGATGTTACTAGTCAAGTTACTCCCACCGTGACTAGTCTTACTCTCGCCGCCCCTGCTGCGCGAGAGGACAGCCGTCCTTATCCGGATCGCGCAGCCTGGCCGGCGGCCGAGTAAAATACGCGCCAGTTGCCGCCCTCGCCGATACTAAAATACTCCTGCATTTCCTTATCTGTGCACTGCTGAGCGCCACCATTTTCGGTGCCAACGCAGTGCTTCAAAAAAATATTAGGCACCTTTCCCCGGAGCAAAAAAAAAATAAATAGGTTTTGTCCTAGTGACGGCGTGCGTCACGTATTTTGTCGCCCAACGGTAAATTCCATTGGCCCTCGCCTTTTTCCCGTAGTGGGCTGACACGGAGAAATGATGAGAAATAAGCAGGGGATAATGCGGCGTCCTTTTCACCCTGTCGCTGCGCTGGGTTCAACGTGCGTGAAAACCGGTCGTGCGTGGCCTACCTACCTGGGGGGTAGGGGTGGGTAGCTTTCGGGCCTCGAGATTCTTTTCACCGTGGACGTCGACCCATCCATCCGTCCATCCGGCCGCCCCCTTCCTCGCCCTGAGCCCGGGAGAGGCAAGTACACTGTGCCGAAAACATTCCATAATAGCAAAAAGGAGAAGGGCAGGCAGGCAGAAAAAGAGCGAGCGAGCGAGAGAGCGCGCCCCGCCCGAGCCTCAGCCCGAGGGCGGCCGGGCGGATCAGACCGGATCTGCAGAGCGGCGGTGGTACTTGCTGTGCGCAGGGCTGGCTCGCCATGCGTGCGCCTCTGAGCGTGGTGACCGCGTCCACATTCCCCCCATCCGCCCCCAGATCTCGGCCATTATCGACAAAACTTGCCGTGCAGTAAAATCCTGCTCCAACTTTTTTTACTTTTCCAAGATTTGATGATTTGTCTGTGTGTGTGTGTGTGTGGGGTGCAATGGGGAAGGCCGGTGGGAGGAAGGATTTTTTTTAAAAAAATATTCTTTGGGCGGCTTCGAGATAACAGTGGGATTAAGGCGTGGCGACCGAGGGCGGTAAAGGTTAAAAACAAGTAGTAGTACGGGGTACACCGCACCCGCTGCGTGACAGATGGCGGCCAAAGTGAAAAAACAAAGCTTGCAATTAATCCATTGGCACTTCGGCCTCGGGGCACATCACATGGGCGTATATATATCGCCTTTCCCCCGGCCACACCCCCTTCCAAATCTCTTGGCTCCCCATGCTCTCCCCGTCCCACTGACGGTGGTCCCCACCGCCTCCCCCCCTCCCCGCCCCGCCCATATCTCGTCGGCGACCCGCGCCCCCTCCCCGCCCCACCCCACACACGTCTCCGGCGGCGAGGGCACCCGGCCGTCTCCGGTGAGCCTCTCCCTCCTCC